>NW_024070204.1:34427629-34474479 GCF_014754425.2 Oryx dammah
TTCTAAAGTCTCTTAATTTGTTCTAGCATGAAGTTTCCTGTTTGCCTTTGACAGAATGATAGAAAAAGGAAGTTCTCTTCTACTCTAAATTTTATTGGGCTAAACAATTAACAATTTTAAGTCAAAGAAGAAATACCCTCAAAAGGTACTGTGCACAATGTGATCATTTTGCTATTAAAATTGTCAAGCTTCACATACTCATATGGTTGCTTTTTATTTTACCAATCAATGGAAACAGTGACAGACTTTATTTTGGGGGGCTCAAAATCACTGCAGATGGTGACTGCAGCCATGAAATTAAAAGATGATTGCTCCTTGGAAGAAAAGCTATGACCAACCTAGACAGCATATTAAAAAGAAGAGACATTACTTTGCCAACAAGGGCCTGTCTAGTCAAAGCTATGGTTTTTCCAGTGGTCATGTATGGATGTGAGACTACGGACTATAAAGAAAGCTGAGCACTGAAGAATTGATGCTTTTGAACTGTGGTATCAGAGAAGACTCTTGAGAGTCCCTTGGACTGCAAGGAGATCCAACCAGTCCATCCTAAAGGAAATCAGTCCTGAATATTCATTGGAAGGACTGATGCTGACGCTGAAACTCCAATACTTTGGCCACCAGATGTGAAGAAATGACTCATTTGAAAAGACCCTGATGCTGGGAAAGATTGAAGGCAGGACGAGAAGGGACGACCGAGGATGAGATGGTTGGATGGCATCACCGACTCAATGGACATGAGTTTGAGCAAGCTCTGGGAGTTGGTGATGGACAGGGTAGTATGGCGTGCTATAGTCCATGGGGTAGCAAAGAGTTGGACACAACTGAGCAATTGAACTGAACTGAACCGAACCGAAATGGCATAGGCAGTTTTTAATATTGTACTTATAAGAAATAAAGGTATAATTATAACAGTTTTATTTCTTACCATGCACAGGAATAAATCCTAAATCAGAGAAGACCTGTAAACAAGTCTGTATCTTCATATTTTAAAAACAATATAAGGTTATAAGTATCTTCATGTTTCTCAACACTTTTTGAAAGCACAAAGTGCTTATTTAACATTCTACTGTATGAATGTGTTTATGTTGAGTCTATTGTTTTACGACCAAAGAAGACTTTACAAGTTGGCAAATGGCTCATAATAGAGTTTCCTACCTTACAAATTTGGTTAAGAAAGAGATTCACAGAAATTACATTTTTAACACAACTACTTGCTATTTTAAAGAAAAATATGTCCTCAATATATACAGGGAGCAGTTAAACCAATAACAGGTCATCAACACATGAAAACATCAGCTATTTTTCCCTTCTCTTCAAACTTGTGTAGGGTTGCCAATAATATAACACTGGGGTCTGTTAGCACTATTTCAACATAGCTATATAAACCTGGAAGGTCAAGCAAAGAAAGTTTCACATCCAAAACTATTCATTAACATATCCTACTATTCTTTGGAAGTGTTTCTTTCTGGAGAGGTAGAATTAAACTGCAAAGCTGATAAACTCCAACGACAAAATGATTTTTCTCTAAAAACCATTATTTTTCCATGTCAATGAAGCACACCATCAAAACAAAGAGAAGACAAAAGCCCCATGACTGTAGCTGAGGTTATGGCTCACCGAGAGGAAAGAAGCGAGGCGTGCCAGCATATATCTTGCCCAAGAGCACAATCTTGAGACTAAGAGCATGCATCCTGTCTGGGGAGCTCAACGTCACACTTTCATTTAGTTCTGTAAGAAAGAGACATGTCATTAGAAACCCAAAGTGTTTTGTTTTTTTTTTTGGCCTTGTGGCATGGGATCTAGTTCCCTGAAAGTGAAACTGTTAGTCACTCAGTCAAATCCTACTCTTTGTAGACCGCATGGACTGTAGCCCATCAGGCTCCTCTGTCCATGGGATTTCCTAGGCAAGAATACTGGAGTGGGTTGCCATTTCCTTCTCCCCAAAGTGTTTTTAATGTGAAAAGTTTATATTGTGTCTTAAGGGACAAAATACGATAGAGCTTGTCTGTATTCACATTAATATAATGAGCAGATTCTGTTTTTCTGTTAGTGTCTGACATACTTTCATCTTAGAAGGGGACTGGTTATGGGATTCTGAGCTAAGTATCTCAGAATTCCTTACTAAGCAGTACAAACCACAAAAATCACAATCTTTTCTGAGGGTCCTCTCAAACATTCATTGGAATCCTTCTCTAGAGGATCACCCTCAACCATATCCAGGTACCTGTCACCTACCCTCTGCTTGGATATATACAATTTTCACGAGCCCTTAATATATGATCACTAACAGTGTACATTCGCTCTTCTACCAAGTCACTAAATACTGTGTAGCTAACAGACCTAGCTGTGAGCACTTACCTTTTTCTATGATATCTTGCCAAAGTGTCTGCACCAGTATAGGGTCTGAATAACCAGCACAGTGAATTATTGCAAGTTTACATTCTGCAAGTTTAAATGGGTCAGCAAACTCCCCATAAAGCTGTAGGATAAAATGCCAACATCCATCAAGAGGTTAGTATTCAGAAATTAACAATGAAGAACCCCCTGAAAGTTAAAAGTAACCAAAGATGTTATCTGAAGTTCCTAAAATATGATATAAATATGTGATGTTGTGTAGGTTGTCATAATGCCAGATTAAGAATAGTTAACACATTTAAACAGATTTCAGTATGTGTGCCTTTTTTTTTTCCCTTGGCTAAGAGCAAGATGCCTCAGTGACACTTCTTTTAGAACTCCTATTGTCCAAACTAAGGTTTGAAAAGATCATGGATATACTGACAAATCTAAGGGTGCTTCTGGGTACTCAGAGAAATGTCCAGTAATAATTGAAAAAGAAACTGTTCCAGAGGGTACAGAGTGGGAAAGGCTTGGCAAGTTGGGCAAACATAAATTATTTTTTCAAGACAAGAAACAGCCCATAAATTAGATGTCAGGAGTTTTAACAAAATCCCATGTGAGGTTGATAGATTCTTGACAGAAAGTGGCCTGGAAAGAGAAACATGCTCTAAGGGTGAGGTAACATGGTGGTTTCAGCCCAGTGACATGCTCCCAAAGATGGCTCGATTGCTTTCTTAAACACAAAGGAAAATGCAAAAGAAACAAGGAATTTGTAGATAATAGCTGATTATCATAGGGATTTCATTTGCCTTTTTATTACCTTAGTTATGTCCATTAGTTCAGAATCCAGCTGAGAAATTGCATCCTGTACAGAAGAATGATGGGAATATTGCCTTTGTAGTGTCTCTTGTATCTGAAGTTGGATCCTGGCAACCTGGTTTGGGTAGAAAAAAGCAAATCTTAAGTTCTTCATGATAAATCACCAGGTATTTGGAGAAATGACTCCTAGTATCTGACTTTAAGTTTGTTTGCTAAATAACAAACTTTAAGTTGGTTAAAATAAAATAACAGCATAGTAACTACAGTTAATGATACTGTATTGCATATTTAGAAAGTTGCCTAGAGAGTAGATATTAAAAAGTTCTCATCACAAGAAAAAAAATTTTTTGTAATCATGTATGGTGACAAATGCTAACCAGACTTATTGTTATCATTTTACAATATATAGAAAAATTTAATCATTATGTTGTATACCTGAGCAATTGTTATATGTCAATTCTACCTCAATAAAAAAAATGTATAAAGACTTTTATCAGAACAGACTAGCAACCTTTCATTACAACAAAGAGGATTACACAGGGACTGGGCTGTGCCTGAGAGCCTTTGCTGCCCACCAACACCAGTTTCTCCCATGATTACAGCCAGACAAAATGGCCAGAACTCTACTTCACAGGCTCCTTTGCATGGAGCCTGGCCCTAAGACTAAGTTCTCTTCAAAGCAATGTGAACATAAGTATGCCACTTCAGGGCTGAGGTTTTTTAAGAGTGAATGTGCTTCTGACATGCTCTCTTCACACTTCTTCCCTCTGATCAAAAAAAAAAAAACCACACAAACCAAGTGGAAGAAAGCCACATGCCAAGCAGGAACACCAACTCTGGATTTTTGTGATTGAGGAATAAGCTTTTGTATATGGACCACTACATATACATTAGTGTGTCTCTTAGTAAAGGCTTTAGCCCACTCTACTTCATACATCTATTAATAATCTCCGGAATTAATGGTGAATGCAATATAATCTGCTTAGTGTTAGAAGAGTTAGAATAAACCTTTAGAAATGTCACAGAGAAAGCTTTTAGATTATAGCAATGCCCTAGGACCCAAGTGCTGTATTGTTAAAATCTTTTATTTATATATAAATATGAAAAGAAAGAAAGCAGCAGAAGAGATTAAAATTAATACTGACTGCTACAGATCTACTATTTTTTAGGGGAAGAAGAGAAGTGGACTAACACATGGCTAATAATCAGTGTGGATAGGCTTAAGTATTGTTAGCACTTACTTCCATTTTTTCTTCTAATTCATGAAGGAATTCACCATCTGCAGCTATTGATGAAATGGCAGTGGAACTTTTGGCACTAAGGATGGCACGAGCAATGTATTCTAGTCGCTGCTGAAGTGAAATTTCTGTGCTGGAGGCGGAAAATCCTTACTGTTATTTATGTGAATTCTTAAGGAGCCAATATATATATATCAGTTATGATGTACTATTTTATACCAGATTAACATAAAAGGCCATTTGAAACTTGAAAAAGTAGAGGATTTCTAACAAAAGAGATTCACAATATAAGTGAACATATAAAGAAATACTTATATCCAAAAAATTATCTATTATAAAACTTCAGTATATTAAAAGTTGGAACCTTCTAAAGTTAAAGAAAACTTTTTGTTATTCCTCATATTCTTCACTTCTCTACCTTAATGTGGCCAAACCCAAATTGATACCCAAAATGCAGACCACTTCTTAATTGAGAAGAAACTATATGCTCAGTTTTAAGGAAGCAAAAATTCTGAAAAAGTACAAAGACCGCAAAAATGTATTGTTGATTACTTGTAAAACGTGCAACAGAACAGTTAAACGTCGTGATAAAAGGAGAAGCTTCCTATCAGCATTGAAGAGCAATCCTAGCATTCTCACAAGCAAACTCAGCCTGAAGAACCCAGAAAGAAAGACCCCTAAGTTCTGCAAACCTAAATCATGGTATATCTCGTCCAAAGGCAAGAAGAGCCCAACCCTGATCTTCAGAACACCTGCATCTGGACAGTCAACACCCATCTGGTCCTCAAAGAACGTGAGCGAAACAAAGACACACCTCTCAGCTAAAAGTGTTGCTTAGTCAGTGACTCTGGAAAGAATCCAAAGGTGAACTTTAGAAATTTCTCCTGTGTAAAGGATGAACTAGGAAAATAAAAAATGTTTAATGCGATTTCTGAAACTTAGAAAAACTGCTTTTACAAAAACCTGTATTTATTCTTAAAATACATGGAGACTGGGGTCCAAGAATAAACTCTTCCTGGCATTCTTCAGCGTTTAATGGAGAAAAATACCTTGTTAGAATAAAAAACTGAAATCTCCCTCCCTCATAGGGTGATTATGAGGGTCAAAAATATATAAAAGTTCCTTGTGAGTAGTAAAGATATAGATGGACAAAGAAAACAAAAGACTCTGTACCTTTGGGAGCTTTGTTTCATAAAGGCTTTATTTCCCCCTCTCATCTCTTAAAAAAAAAAAAAACCCACTTGAAACAAACATCTTGAAAGTGGATAACATTTCCAAATTACTTAAAATAGAATATTCTGCAGCTGCCAACTTATTTGGTACAGCTTACATATATAAAAAAGAGTGCAGTGAGAAACAGTAACATAATAGTTGGAAAAAGATTTTACTGTGGAAAGAGATGGATGCTAAGTTAAGAGCTAAAGACTCGATGCACAGGGTCCTCATATGCAGGGGAAATTAGGTTGCATGCGTGTGTGAAGTAGAAATGGACAATGGGCACTGTTCTTAAAAGAGGATTTCCGAATATTTTATAACAAGAACGTAGTAATTGTGATAACAAGGAAAAAAGTCCAAAAGTTCAAATGAAAAGACATTTAAGGGCCACTCGAATAGTGCAAGCAATGAGCAGCATGACCGAAATGACTTACAAAGATTTGTACAGTAGAGTAATCCAGAAATGAGATTCTGAAGGCCTGGATAAAAGGTCACAGTCCATATGTGCCTCTGAGGGCACAAAATAATAGGCACTCAAATACTGGATAAAGAAATGAATTACAGAACCTTAAGACAGAGCTATAGTGAATTAAATATTTAATAATGCTGTCATTTCATCTTAATTTTGTTCTTTGTTTCTTTTTGGTGAATTCTTTCTTTTTTTGGTCAGTTCTTAATTATACAAAAACTATGACTTGACCAAGGCCTTTACTCCGAAATACTTTTTAGGTCTTTACTAGCTCAGATTCCTCTTCTTTCCTTTTATTAAACCAAAGACAAATTGAAGTCACTACGATATATGTCATTTTCTATATGTGAGGGGAATTTATGAAAATCAAGTGATTATTATGACCAAAGAGGGCAAGAAGATAAAAAATGCTTTGGGTCCACACACACAGTAATTACAACTGCATGAGTGCACACACAGACGCACACTCTCCCACTTGCTATCAGCCACATCTGGATGCCTGAAGTAACCATTCTGATTAACATGGTTTAATCACAGCTTTGCCTCAAACACCTCCTCTTATGATCTTATGTTTTAAAAATAGCACCATATTCTTCTGGCAACATTTCAAATGAAGAGGGTCAAATTAATAATCTTTCCGAAATTCTATTAAGTTGTCTTTATATAACAATCTAATTGGATATATCAATGCCTTCTGTAACAGAACTTTTTTTTTTTTTTTTTAAATATTTATTCATTTATTTGGCTGCACCAGGTCTTAGTTGCAGCATGTGGGATCTAGTTCCCTGACCAGGGATCAAACCTGGGCCCCCTGCATTGGGAGCTGAGAGTCTTAACCACAGGACCAGGAGGGAAGTCTCTGTAACAGAACTCTTAACACTCTGTAATATATATGCTGTGAGACCTTGTCAGGAGCTTAAACCAAGGGAAGAGTTGAGGAAATTGGTCTGGAATTTATTAAACATTTAAAATTATGAAGCCTTTGAGAAGCATTTTTTGTCCTTTCAATTAATAATAGTAATGATTTGCTGTCAGTAGGAAAAGAATCTGAAGACAGTTTAAAGAAAAGGGGTTTAGAAAATAGTTTGAATAGAGTCTGTTTAGTAGGAGTTATTTGGTACCTTTACACATTATTAAAAATGAAACAAACAAAAAGAAAAAACTATAAACTTTAGGTAAATCCAGGGCTTCCCATGTGGTTCAAATGGTAAAGAATCTGTCTGCAATGTTGGAGACCTGGGTTCAATCTCTGGGTCAGAAAGATCCCCTGGAGAAGGGCATGGCAACCCGCTCCAGTATTCTTGCCTGGAGAATCGCCATGGACAGAGGAGTCTGGCGGGCTACAGTCCACAGGGTCACAACAATCAGACATGACTGAGCGACCAACAATTTCACTTTAGGTAAATCCAAGTAAACTCATAAAAATTCTATATACGTGTAACCTGAATAAAGTTTTCTTAAAATCTTAAATTTAAAATTTAAAAATTAAAGTCAGGATGCAGTAACTAGATATGGTCCAGTTATCAATCACTCATCACCATGAGAATGGGAGGCCATACCTGTGCATGTCAGCCAGTTTGGACAGGACACGAGCTGCACTGCTGAAACTTCTGTTCTTCTCGTAATACCTCCAGAGTAGATCCATATAACGAACTTTGTTTTGATCAACTTTGGCCATTCGTACTAGATGTGGCTCCAGAAATGGAGAAGCAATCTGGAAATTGTACAGTTGTTCAGAAACATTTTCTGACCTCTCACTTGCTCTTTACATAATAAATATATCATCATTTTATAGGTGTGCATTGTTTTATGAATACATAAGCAATATTATAATCCAGTAACAGATAAGAAAGGGGCAATTTTTCTCATTATAAATTATCAAAGAATTGCTATGCCAGTTGTATTATGTTGATAAAAATAATTTATTACAATCCAACTGGAAATCTTTTAATAAACTTTGAGAACACAGTTACTGATTTTAGCCTCTGAGCTCAAAGACATCCTTGCCACAATCTGTTGCCATTTTACAGAGTGAGGAACACTGACGCTTAGGGTAGTGAAAGGACATTTGTGAAGCAGCTTAATGGCAGAGTTAAGACAAAGTTCAGGTCTCCGAATTCATAATCCATTGATTCTCATGCCACAATATAAACAATCCCAATCAGCTTCTAAATAACAAGAAAATGAGAGCAACAGGATACCTTGCTCACTAGAAAAAAGTATTACATTACTTGGCTTTTCACGCATATCTAACAGTTGGTATATCCTAATAACCATATATACTAATCCACTGAGTTAATGCTACTTAAAAATATAAATTCACACTATTGGTATAAAAAATATTTACCTGTAGCAGTTTATCTGCAAGGTCTGCTTGTATTAGCCAATTGTAAAGGGCAATACTAAAGAGCTCATCTTTGGATCGCTGAGACAATTTAAGCATTTGTTCAAACTAAAAAAACAAAACAGTAAAAATTAGCACAGTTAAATGCTTGACCTGACCTTCAGCCTTTTAAACCTCTAGCAAGAAATCAAGAATCTGTAAATGGTAAGTTCTGAGAGCTAGCACCTTTCCCTAGAAGATTATACCACCACCACCACTGTGCAGAACTTCTAAATGCAGAGCATTTTCAGAATGAAAATACACTGTGTCCCTTACATGATGTCCTGCTTCTTCATTGCTCAGCATGTTGGGATCAGATGACAACACCGGAGGCCCGGGCTTCTTGGGGACGCTGGGAGACTGAGGCGCGGCCTTACTTTGATTTACCAGTTCCTGAAGTGTATCCGTAATACACTTGTAACTGTTTAATCTGAAAAATCATGGAAGAGGAACGGTTACATGATTTAGTTAGCAACTGGTTAACAAGCGAAATATAAACTGAAGGTAATTTTGAATACACACACAATTTGGTATTAAAAATAATACAAATCATACACTTTTCCTATAGGTTTGAGAAGCATTTGTTTAGAAGGGTGAACTCATAAAAACGAAACACATGTCTTAGATTGGTTATTTATTTCCTTTATGAATATCCATTGTTTTTTAGCAGTCTCTAAACATTTAAAAATCATCCTTTAAAATACTAAAACAAAACAAAACAATTAATCTTCATTTAGAACCAGACACTGAGGGCTGGACAGGTGAGGCAGCACTTTTGTTTCCAAATATTTTATCGCATTTAAAACTGACATTAACGTGTATACACTGCTATATTCAAAACAGATAACCAACAAGGACGTACTGTATAGTACATGGAACTCGACTCAGTGTTGTGTGCCAGCCTGCATGGAAGCGGGGTGTGGGGAGGGGAAGGATACGTGTATATGTATAGCTCAGTCCCTTCGCTGTTCACCTGAAACTACCACACTATTGTTAATGAGCTATACCCCAATACAAAATAAAGTTTCAAGTTTGAAAAAAAAAAACCAGAAACAAAAAACTGACAGTAATACAATTTCAGAAAAACCACAGAGGTAGTTCAAAATATTTCTTAAGAATTCCCACCAGACTATAATTTTATCCCTAGGCAAAGAATTAGAATATTGATTCACACCTTTGAGAAAATGGGCATTTTTAGGAAAAGCATAATTCAATTTTATAAGGGCTGTACTTGAAACATTATTTTCCTAATACCACCAGTCAAACTTTTCACAAAGAAAAGTCCTATATCCATAAAGTTGAGACTCTGCTAAGGTGACAAAACTCACCTTTCCTGGAAAGCCTGAAGTCCTACGATGTCTTCTTCTGGTTCTCCGTGTTTATAGAAATGAAGTCCAAGACCCTGAGGATCTTTTTTTTCTGCAGCAGTAAGAGAGAGCTCCACCACACCCTCATAAAAACGCACTAATGGGAAAGAGTTAAGGCATATTATTAAGTGCATACATTTTTCCTTAGCTGGCTTATAGAAGCTGGTACAGTCATCACATACTAAGACACAAGAAATTTATTTTGTATGTCTTATCACTTGGGCCACTGAAAATTGAAGGAATATTTGCCTCTGAGTTGAGCAGAAGGTATGAAACATTTCGTTTCTCACCTTGCCTATACTGAGCACAAACACTGGATAGGTCCACCTGATTGCTGATTTTCTGATACTCCTTTAAGGATTCCCTTAACATTCTTTCCTTTTCAATCTTATTTTGAACTTGTCGGGAATGCTGGAGAAGTTCATTTGCCTGGAAGTAGAGATGATAAGACCTTAGAAAGATATGAAATCAAGCACACAGATGATGCTGTCAATACAGGTTTTAGTTTATGTCTAAATTTACATCTGGTTTATGACCATCAAAGATAAAAACAACTCTGCAAACTTACTTCTTCTTAATTTTAGGCAGAAAGTTTTTGACCAAAATATCCTAGCTATTCTTATATTCCTCTCTCAAATATGTTAAGTAAGACAGCTTTTGATTGGGAAATCTCTTGCCTAGTAAATACATTATTGGTCAGCAGGCAGTCCAGGAAACACTGATTTTTTAAGGTTTTTTCACCTGTAGGAAAGGATCAATAAAAATTGCCCAATTAACTCTAATTTATTATACACAAGTTTTAGTGATTTAAAAAAAAAATTTAAAGAAAGGCATATTTAACCATTTTTTCCGTATGGTCTAGAAATACTATCAAAGATTCTTTATGAAAAATTTATATATGTATTTTAAGAAATAATATATTCCGACTTCCTTCTTACACAGAGGAGAATTCTGAGGTCATGAAAGGCTAAGAGACCTACCCCCAGGTCATATGTCAAGAAAAAAAGAGAATTTCTGATTACAGTACCACTGTGCTCTTAGCACACTGCAGAAAACACCAAACAGGTAAGAGAGCATCATACCTTAGAACAAACTGCATCATCAGTGCTATAAAGAAGTGGGCAGATGTCCTGTAAGTGTAAGCTAATGCCATCAACAGCAGCATTATCTCTGATGTAGCAGTTGATTAGAGAAGCAATTAATGCCCCAGTCAGTTCCTTGTCCCTGATTACCAGGTCTTTAAAGGTGGTGATTTTCAGCTGTTCTTGAAATTCCTAGGAGTATAAGAGAAAATTTTTTCTTTGATCAAAAATATAGGAATATCGTATTTCTGCACAGAATGAAATTTCTTCAATAATTTAAAATAATTAAAACATTAATAGCCTCTATAAGTTAAAAAATAAAATATACTGAAGTATAAAAATAATAAAATTTTACAAATTTTCATAGATCATAGAGAACTGGAAAAGAACCCATAGTATGCCTATTCCAAATCTCTCACTTTACAAACAGAAAGCAAAGCCCAAGTAAGAGCCAAAACTGGAGGCAGGCCTCCTGACTTTAGTTATAACTAGGAAAAAACAATCAATTATCTACTTAAAAAATCTTTGGCTTACATTTATCTATCCAAAATAATGTGTCTCCTGCTTGCTGAGTTGTGTCCATCTCTTTGCAACTATAGCCTGCCAGGCTCCTTTGTCCATGGGACTGCTCAGGCAAGAAGACTGGAGTGGGTTGCCATTTCCTACTCCCAGGGATCTTCCCAACCCTGGGATCAAACCTGTGTGTCCTGTATTGCAGGTGGATTCTTTACCACTGAACCATCAGGAAAGCCAAAATAATGTTCAACTTCTATTAGTCAAGGACTTCTAACTGGAGTTTGATCTCATTTTGAACGAATGAGGTTACTAAAATGGAGTTCTAAAGTATTAAGGTGATTTATACCACAGTAACATTCGGTTTAGTGATTTGACTACTATCTTTTCCTAAATTTTAGCAAACACACAATCAATGCTCAATTTCTTGATTTATATTTAATTTGCATTCCATGAGCATGTCGGGAAGGAAGCTTTGAAGATAGATCACAAAAAAAATAATACCTAGGCTAAAAGTTGACCTAGATTACGCTTACCAGCCAATAAAACTAGAAATGATTATTCTAGCTGTCGTCGAAAAGAAAACAGCTTTCATAATTAAGCATATTCATTTGAATCTTTAAAAGATAACAGAAAATACGTCTTTAAAAGGAACAAAACAACTCACTGGACAGTACTGGAAAGAACACAAAGACTGTCTTTTAACTTTGAAAACTGATCCTTAAAAGTCAAGAATCAAAACATTTTTGGGTAACCAAATAGCCCTAGAGGATAAGGAACAGAACTACAGTTAATAAACAGGGAAGAAACCACAGACTTAGGAAATTACCATTCTGTAATAATAAATGAAATAACTGATTCAGGTAATGATTATCAATTGACGTGATTAAGGCTTGATGAAAGTTTGATGAAGAATTTCACAACAGTAGGACTCGACTTAACTTTTGAATTCAATAATCAATGTTAATATGACTAAAAGTGGGACAATCAAAGCTTTTATGTCTCCTAATAAATTAATACATTAGCTAATAATAAACATAATAAATGATTATCTATGAAGTATTCTATTCTTTCTCAAATAAATGGAACTGAACTTATCAAGCTTCTATAGACTTGATTTCCATTTCACAGAAAATGCAAGAAACAGGCAAACAAGTTCACTACAAGTATACAAATTCGCTACAATGCAATAGCAGAGAGAGAGAGAATGAATTACTCTAGACTGAGAGACTAAAGAGAAATAACAACCAAATGAGTGAATCAACTGTTCAGATTCTGATTAGAATAAACCAATCTTACAAAAAGATATTTTTAAGACAGTAATTTCACTATTTCAGATGCTACCAAAGAATTGATAATATTGCTAAATGTAATAATGAAATTGGTGTTCAAGAAAATGGCCACCTTTTTAAAGGAATACATACTAAAATATATAGAAATGAAAAAATATGATGTCAGAGATCTACTTTAAAATAATTCAGTAAAAAAGAAAATAAGGGGATAGATTAAACAAAAGGGGTAAAATGTAAATGCTGCATACAAATGAATTGTGTATTTAAAAATATCTTTGGTAAAGTAAGATTTCATCCACAATCACAAACTTGTGGTTTTGACAATGAATCCCTCATGTTATCAGGGTGGCTCAGACAGTAAAGAATCTGACTGCAATGTGGGAGACAAGGGGATTAGTTGTTGTACTTCCTCTACTTTGTGTATGTTTAGAAATGCTCACAATGAAATTGACAGGTAGGAATAAATTTCCCTTAAACCACCTAACATTGAGATAAATGCAAATTACCTTTATCCTTAATAAAGCTTCCATGAGGGCAGTAAGAGCAGCATGGACCATTCATTTCCCATAGTGGGGAACATCTTTCTTTAAAGTAGGAATGTTTAAACTACATTACTGGATTCCTTGAAATAACATTCAAAAAGTCTGCATATGTGTCTGTATGCATTCTTTGAAGGTGGGGAGAGACAGTTTTGATCTGATTCCTATAGGGATCCCTATGGGATCAGATAAATAAAGGTTACAATTTACTGTTGGAAAAATATCTTTGGTAAAGTAAGATTTCATCCACATATCACAAACTTCTGGTTTTGACAATGAATCCCTCAAGTTATCAGAGTGGCTCAGACAGTAAAGAATTTGCCTGCAATGTGGGAGACCCAGGTTTGATTCGGAGAAGGCAATGGCACCCCACTCCAGTACTCTTGCCTGGAAAATCCCATGGATGGAGGAGCCTGGTAGGCTGCAGTTCATGGGGTCACTAAGAGTTGGACATGACTGAGCGACTTCACTTTCACTTTTCACTTTCATGCATTGGAGAAGGAAATGGCAACCCACTCCAGTGTTCTTGCCTGGAGAATCCCAGGGATAGGGGAGCCTGGTGGGCTGCTGTCTATGGGGTTGCACAGAGTTGGACATGACTGAAGGGACTTAGCAGCAGCAGCAGGTTTGATTCCTGCATCAGGAAGATCCCCTGGAGAAGGGAATGGCAGTCTACTCAAGTATTCTTGCCTGGAGAATTCCATGGACAGAGGAGCCTGGCAGGCTAGTCTGTGGGCTTGCCAAAAGTCAGACATGACTGAGCGAATCTCAGTCTTCAAGTTATCATGCTTTACTGCAATTTTCTCATTACATACTAATTTATCATAACCTAAATGTTTCCCAAAAGAATCCCTCCTGAATCTAAGTGCAAGATTAAAGCTTACTCAAAACAAGTTAACCACAATACTAACAGTATGATTTTAAGGAAGAAAAATTTCCTACCTTCTGAAGTTCTCCTACAATAACAGTGAATTGATGTTCACAAAGAAGTTTCCATAAAGCCAGAGCCTGGTATGATTTTCGAACCAACTGCTGGATTGCCTGAAGTGAAATCTTTTCACTCAGTTGAGCCTCTAATTACAAAACACAACTAATGAAGTTTGCAAAATGACAGGTTAGGTTTTATTTCAAGTAAGACAACACTTCATCTCAAATAAAGACAACCCTAGTTAAGGGTGAGATCCTTATCGTTCTCCTTCTGCCGATCACAGGGAATGACAATCATGAGTTGCTGAATTCATGGCTTTATTCTCTCACTATATGTAAGTGCTTCTCTGTGTGTGCATACATAAATAGTAAAAATGTTGCCGTTTTGGACAACTTACACCATTGTTTTTCTCTGCTCAGTTATATTTTCATAGACTACTCATATTGATAAGTCCAGTGCATTTATTTTAATTGCTAAGTATTCCACCATGTAAATTTTACCACAATTAGGTCCATTTTCCACCTGAAGGACATTTCTATTGTTTCCAATGTTTTGCTACTAAAACAGTAATGCTATAAATATCCTTAAAAAAGGTCTCCTTGAAAACACAGTCAGGTTTTGATGGGATTGCTTTTCATATTAAGATGCACCAGAGAATCAACAAATCAGTCAGTCATGACAGCTTTTTCCCCCTCCCCCTTAAAAAAGGAAATAGAATGAAAAAGGGGGGAAAAATAGCATACAAAATAGTTTTGAGTCACTTCAGTCATATCCGACTCTGTGCAACCCCATGGACTGCAGCCCACCAGGCTCCGCCGTCCCTGGGATTCTCCAGGCAAGATCACTGGAGTGGGTTGCCATAATGAATGAAAGTAAAAAGTGAAAGTGAAGTCGCTCAGTCCTGTCCGACTCCTAGCGACCCCATGGACTGCAGCCCACCAGGCTCCTCCGTCCGCCTTCTCCCACAAAATAGTTTTAGTTGTTGTTTAAAATTGTGTTCAGTTGTGTGTGTATGCTTTTAAACATCTGGATCGTAATGTAAAAATTATTTCTTACTGTGAGGAAAAAAGTCTGATAAAGACTACTCCTGCATATATACTAAGAAGTGAAATTGCTGGCTTTGAATACATACACATTTTTAGCTTTTACTACGTATGATCAAATTGCTCACCAAAGTGGTTATTTCAGTGTATACTGCCAGCAATTTGAATGGCTCCTCTTTGTAAAAATCCTTACTAATGCTTGTATTTTATCAAGTTTACCTGAAAAGAAGTACTAAAAAAAGAATTTGCAAATACTGAACAGAAAACTGGATCCGGCAGGAAGGAAAGAAAGTACATTGGGACAAAAGTAAATGGCTGGGTCTTAATTGACAAAGTTCTATAAGCCAGAATAACTGGCTCAAACAACACAAGGCAAAGAACTTAAAAAAAAATAATAATTAAATGGCAGACAAAACTTAAATATTACTATTCCAAGTCACATCTGGAATAATTAATGGTTACAAGAACTTTTCAGTTCCTTTGCTCCTTCCTTTGTTGTTACTTTTTATAATTGATTAAAAAAACACAAAAACCTAACACTTGATTCATATTGTAAGCACTGTAAGAAATACCACTTCACACACATAAGGATAGAAATTTTAAAAAAGAAAAAGAAAAATTACTGGTGATAACGTGGAGAAAACTGGAATACTTTGTGTACTAGTGGTATAAATGTACAATGGTACAGTTGTTATGAAAAAGTTATGGTCGTTACTCAAAAAATTAAAAATAGAACTACACATAATCCAGCAACTACAATTCTGGATACATAAGAAAATAATTGAAAGTGGGAACTCAAATTTCTATTTGTATACCATATTCATAGTAGAATTATAAAAATATCCCAAAGGGTGAAGGCAACCTAACTAGGATCCCACAAGCTGGGTGGTGTGGCCAAAAAAATAAATTAATTAAAAAGTAAAAAAAAAAAAAAAAAAAAAGAAAAGGTACATATCATCATGTTTTCTGGTGGAAGAAAGGAAAAAAAAATTATGAGCTGAAAGTTATGGAAATACAAGATGTCCAAATTACTTATGCAAATAACACTAATATTATTTTAATTAAAGTGTTCATTAACACAAATGACCTTATCAAGAGATGCCCACTGTTTTCTATTCACCTAATAAAACTCTTTACTCAGGTCATCAACATTTAACTGATCAATCAGAAGCAATAATTTACCGTGCAACTTCCTCTGCAGCTCCTGTTGCATCTGCTGAGTATTTCCATTTTCAGGACGCATGAATCCTATCAGCCTCTGCTGTACTTTGGCAGCAGTACTGAAACAGAAATTCCAGAAAATATATTAAAAGAGTTGTGCAACTATTACCATCACCTAATTTTAAAGCATTTTAACCCACTTTCCATTTGCAATTTTTAAAAAATATATATTTATTTTAATTGGAGGCTAATTACTTTATAATATGTTGTTCAAAATTATAAACAGCATTATACTACTAATAGCTTGACTATAATAGAATACCATGTAGCCAATACATGTGGCACTAATGGTAAAGAACCCGCCTCCCAATGCAGGAGATGTAAGAGATGTGGATTTGATCCCTGGGATGGGAAGATCCCTTGGAGGAGGGCATATGATTAAAAGTTTACAGTGTCACTTCAAATTAATTCACTGGGGGAGTGATGTGAATCTTTTACAAGTTTTTATCACTTTTATAACAACAAAAAATGTTCATCCTAAACGTGTGTCCACACAAAAACTTCTCATTCCCTTCTCCAGGGGATCATCCCAACCCAGGGATTGAACCCAGGTCTCCTGTATTGCAGGCAGATTCTTTTACTTGGTGGTGGCGCCTTTGGAAGGTAATTAGGTCTGGGTGAGGTCATGAGGGTGTAGCCCCATGATGAGATTGCTACCCTTATAAGAAGAAAGCAGAGAACTTTTAGTTTGGTTTTCTCTCTGCCACATAAGACACAGAAAGAAAGCAGCTGTCTGCAAACCAGGAAGAACGTCCTCACCGGAACTTAACCATGCTGACACTCTATCTCAGACTTCCAGCCTCCAGAACTAGAAAAAATAAACGTTTGTCATCTAAGGCAGTTTATGGTATTTTTGTTACTTCAGCTTGTTATTAAGATAGGGAATGACTACTAATGGGTGTAAGGTTTTTTTTTTGGTGTGATACAGCTGTTCTGGAATTAGATAATGGTGATGAAATTTTAACTTTATGAATATACTAAAAACCATGAAACTTTTTTAAAAGGACAAATTTTATAATAAGTAAATTAAATCTCAGGGACAAAAAGGGAAATAAATTTTACTTATTCTTACTTTGGATTTCCTAATGGTCCTCCAGTAAATTGGGAGTTTCTGTCTAGAAATTCTTGTAAGCCTTTCAGTTCTAGCAACACTGACTCCAGCAGCTGGGAGGGAACACTACTTTCAATCTGAAAAAGAAGAAATATTTTCAAAAATGTAAAAACAATGAAAAAGAGTATCCATAAAAAACATATACTCTATATACCCATAAATGAATATTGAATTTTAATTTTGAGGTACCCTATCTTCACAAATAGAAAAGTTATTCCTTATATTAATTTATACTTGGTGACCAAAATAAAGGGCTAGACACCCACATTCCACCCTAGCTGCTTTGGTTAATCAGGTATAATTTACAGACAGTAAAATGTACAAATCTTAAGTGAACACTTTGATAGCTTTTTACATCTTAAGAGTCACCACCCAGATCACAATACTGAATATTTCCAACACCCAACAAAGTTCTCTATTGCCCTTTTCTAGTCATTAGTACCTGTTCAAAATTCACATAAAAGGAATCATATATTAAGTAAATACACTGATTTTTAGAAATGTGAATTTTAAGAGTATCACAGCTAAAAATATATTTGATATCTTTAAATTGGAAAAAGAAAAAAGCTTAAAATAAGTTGCACACATACCTCATATTAAAAAATTTTTATTACTTGAATTTATGATAATACAAATTCCTGTTTCTTAAAGCACTCTGAAAAGTATGCCAATGCATGGAATTTAGTGCTATGTTCATGGAGTATGGAGGCATGTAAGCAAAATATTCAGTAATTTTGAGCAATATTAAGTATTAAGACTGACTCTATTTAGCCCTCATAACAATGTTACAAGGAAGATACATTCTCATTTTACTTTAAGTTATCAGGCTCTGAATGTTAAATTTACTCATCAGTTAACAAGTGACAGAGCTTGAGATGTAATTCAGGCGGTGAACAGTTTACTGAACATATACACAAACACATACATGAAGGAATAATCATTGTATGCTGTTTACAACATTAAGAAATATGAAACGATCTACTTATCCACTGAAAATATAAACTGGTTACATAGAGATGATGGAATACTATTATACAACACACTTACTGCAGTGATCTCTCTGTTGCCACTCTTAAATACTCTCTCCACAACTAAACTGGCATCCCATATGTTTCTGGGAAAAAAAAAAGTTTTAATGATTGTGTTGTAGATGAACAAAAACATTACAATATGTAGTAAATCCTTTTGCTGTGTGTTTATTTAGTTTTTAAAGTGTGGCAATGACTTCATTTAACATTGTACTAAGTTATCTGAAAGAATAACAACAACAATAAAGAAAAAACAGGAAAACTTTCAAACTTGATGTCATTTCACATAATGAAATACTGCTGAGGAAAAATCAAAGACTCTGGGCAATAAGTTGTGAACAAGGAAGTTCTGAGTTATGAGTTCTGCACTGTTTCACATTTTTAAGCAAAATGATTCATATGAAAGCATACGTCTCAAATTTAAGAAAAACACACCAGACATGATGATTACTTGGATACAGCAGAATGAGTGCAAAATGGCGGTAATTCTATACCTACTCCTGACACCTAGTCTCTTTACAGTATGATTCTGATGCCTGTTTTATAACGAGGAGTCTATTTCCCATCTTTTGAACCTGGGGTAGCTCGGAGATGTCCCCTTAACAAGTAAATGAGGTGGAAATGATAGGTTAGTTCTGAGCCTAGGCATCAGGAGGTGCTGCAAGTTTCTACTCTCATGGAACCTTGCTCCCACCAAATCAACGATCTTTGACCAACCTGCTACAGAATAAGAAAACAATCCAGCTGTCCCAGCTGAGGCCACTCTAGGCAACACACAAACAAAACCCTGCATGTGCCAGAGAGTTCTGAGTAGAACTCTCTTCTGCCTCAATGATGAGTTTCTATTACGGAGTGCTTTCTTACACTCCATGTTAATATACATAGATATATTTTGAAGACACATATACATATGCGAAACATAGTAACAAAATATAATTTGATGGTTAGATAATAGAAAAGCTGAATGACAGAAAACCATCTTATTAATGGACAAGTGAGCTTAAACTATAAGTAAAATTTAGTAGGAATAAACGATGTTCCAAATTTGAAGCTAAAAATGTTCAGCTGTACAAAATGGAACAAGGTGAGCAATAGTTAATTATTCTATAAAAAACTTACCCCATGATTCGAGAAAAGTAAATGCAAATACCATTGTGTTTTCCAGAGTACACAATCTCTGGTCCAGCCATACAACTCATACTTGTGGCCTGAGTTGCTGGGCTTCCCAAAGCACACACTGGAGTAGACACGGCAGGCGGGTGAACACCTTGTACACACATAAGAAAATCAAATCTCAAAATTTAACCGTGAACATTCAGAATTCTCAGAAACCCAAGTCAGTTGTACCTGAGCCCAAAGGAAAAAACAGTTACAAAAATACTGAAATAAATAGTAATTTAATTTGATTTTCCTTGACAAGAAGTGAGACTTAGACTTGCTTAGGAACTCCCAGGTTGGCTTTCAAGTGTGGCAATGCAGGATGAAAAGGAAAGCAAGCTTGCAATCACTGCATCTTAATGGTGGGAGTGAAACAGGTCAGTTAGTTCAGTGCTGGTGATTAAATCCTGGTACTCACAAAGGGGGCTTTCTAGGTAGGCTAGGTAAAGGCATTCACGGCCGAATGCCAATGCTTGTTCAGATGCCACTTCTATTAAATTACATTATTTTCAGGGGAATAGGACAAGTTAATCTTCCCCACTCTAAGTGTTAAGAATAATAATTCAGTATGATGGCTCCAAAAAGAATAGTAATAGCATCCTAAAACAGAGGAAAGAGGTACCTTGAGATGGTGTCCCTAAGAAGGATGGATTTGGATACAGAGTACCACTAGGAACAGGAGAACCTGAAAAGAAAACAATATAAAGACTGATAAAATTATCTCCCAGTTTTTTGAATCTGATCAAAATCAGACACAGAAACTGTTTCTAAGTGTAAGAGTAAGGAGGGGCACCACTCATAACATATTCAAAAATTAGGGACCCATTTCCTAGCAATTTTCTAACAATTCCCATTTTGAAAAACACCAAGGAGGGAGTTTGTTATTAAATCACTCAACTTTTTCCTGTTGAATAAGTAACAAATGAGTTCTGTAAATATTACTGCTTACATCTTATTTTGTTTCCCAGTATACACTAAGGATTCACTATATATAATTCTAATTAGACATCTATAGGATTATTCTCTAACAATCCAGTAGCAGAAAAGAAAAGATAACAAAATTTTTTACCCATTAAAATATGTTACTATGTGTGCTCAGCGGTGTTTGACTCTTTGTGACTCCATGGACTGTAGCCCACCAGGCTCCTCGGTCCATGGTATTTTCCAGGTAAGGATACTGGGGCAGACTGCCATTTCCCACTCTAGAGGATCCTCCTGACCCAGGGATCAAGCTCACATCTCCTGTGTCTCTTGCCTTGCCATGCAGATTCTTTACCACCGAGCCGCCTGGGAAGCCATAAAATATGCTACAAAGCTTTAAAAATTCAAGCTCTGTTAGAAATAGTTTCATTTCAGTGTTTCATACTCACTAGTGTAGACAGGAGAGCCCAGGATGGGACCGACATTACTCGGAGTGGGGAGAGTGGTTGGAAATCTCATCTGTGCTTCACCACCGTACCTATTTTTATGACAACAGGGGCTGAGTTTATTCAGTGACACTATCCAGCTTAAAAGCTGGACTTGTTTCAAGTCCTGCTTAGCTTCAGGATAAATGCTTTAAACATTAGTGACGTCAATGCATCATGCGGACAGTGAAATACACACATAGATACCTAATAAAATACTTATTTAGTAAATGTTGACTTGAAACTGCTACCAAGAAGAATTATAAGGGACTCTGGCAATTTCTAAAAAAGGGTCTGTGAAGCACAGAATTTATTTAATGAGTGTACTATAATTCCCACACTAGAATTATGGTTAGACTACTCAAAAAATTCTTTAAAAAAATTGCATTTTAAATTTATTCTTAGCTAAGTATTTTCCAAACAATATCTCTTTGATACCCAAGTTTTCTTGAAGTGATGCAGAATCTCTCCATGTAAATGATACACAGAGAGCAGAATTGGTATAGTCATAGAGGAAGCAGAAAAGACAAATGAGATAGTAACTGAGGTAGTAAGAAGAGCAAACAAAAGAAGTTGGAGAAGAGAATCCAGAGAAAGGGTTACAATACATAAATCATGCTCATCAAGGTGTTCCAGATTTCATCTTTCTGCAAATAAATTTTACTAACTTGCCTATATGGTCACTTAAATGTTTACTTGTAATGACCACATTAGCCAATGCATCCATTAAAAAAAAGTGGCCAAAAACAAGAGAAAAGGGACATACATACCTGAAGAAAGCTCGAGTAGCCCAAGCAGATACTTCTCTGTCACAGGCAGCAGTGGAACAAGCAAGAATAAGGCAAGTTGCACAAGCCTGGTCTTCCTGTAAAAAAAAATAATTATCTTCCCTTAGAATAAACATAAACATTTTGAATGAAGTTTTGTTTACTGCTGTATCCAGTGTTTAAATCTGTGTACAGAGCAAGTACTTGATAAATATTTATTGAATGAATCAAAGCAGCGGGTATGAGAAAGGAGAAGTAAATACTATTGGTTTTAAAGTTTCTCATAGGCACCACTATTAAAGGATGTTCCGTTATCTTTTTATCTAGATTCTACTTTAGTTTCTGGTTTAGTCACCTCCTTTTTTTCTCAAGGTGTTTAAATCTTTTAGAAAACAACAACAGCTAACATTTATTAAGTACTCACCATGTGCCGGGCACTGTTTTAAGAGTTTAGAGCATATTAATCTCCATGTCACATATTACAATTTAATACATATTTTACACATGAGGAAATGGAAGCTCAGAGAACTCAAGTAATCTACTCAGATGGTGGAGCTGGCTTGAATCTAGAGTGTGTATATTTAACTTTGATCTGATATTCCTGACTTTAAGCATTCCCAGTATTACCTCATCATTTTTAGTTATGGTTTTAAAATACTAAAGTACCCATCACTGTTACCCCAAACTTTTTCCTCATGTCATTAAGCGAAAAAAAAAAAAAAATTTAAGAAGTTATTTACCTGTAAATGTCTTATCCTTTATTTTACTTTTTAGAAAACTAATTAATTAATATTTTGTATTGTGGTATAGCCAATTAACAAAGTTGTGATAAATTCAGGTAAAGAACAAAGGTACTCAGCCATACATATACATGTATCCACTCTCCTCCAAACTCCCCTCCCACCCAGGCTGCCACATAACATTGAGCAGAGTTCCATATGCTATAATGCAGGTCCTTGTTGGTTAGCCATTTTATCCGTATTTATCTATAAATGTCTTGTCCTTTAATAAAAATGTATTTGTCATATAATTTGACCATCACATTCCTACTAGTATATTTTAATGATAAGAATTTATCAACAGAATAAAAAATATGAGTATTTACCATAATAAACGTTACAGCATACTAACCCTATTCCCAACCGCCAGTACATACGTGATTAAAGCAAAGACAGAAGACTAGTATTAATCCCAGCATTTTGATCCTAACTTATATAAAATGTAGCTATCATTCTCATTGTTTAAAATATCATCACATTAAAAAAAAATTACAAATAATTACCTGATGTAATTTAAAGAATCTTTCAATCTCTTCTCCATCTCCACCCACATTACTCACAAGTAGATGCCTCAGCTGATCCACAGGTCTAAGTTTATGAAACATAAGACTCCCCTAAGAAGTTAAATAAAAAAGACGAATAATATATTTACTAAGAATGGCTAGTAGCAACGGATCCTATGTTAAAAACAAAACAAAACAAAAAAACTTCAAGAATACAAAGTACATGGGTCAAAAAGATCATCGGATCTACATTTCAACTCCCAACCCACCCTAGATCTATATATCCGTATGGAAAACTTAAGAACTGAAGCGTTATAAACCTTTAGCTAATGCGCAGTACTAACACATGAATAGTCAGATAAGTGGAACAAAGTAGAAAGTTCTGATACAAGCTCAAGTAAATACTAGAATTTAATATATAATAAAAGCTGTCCCTCAAACTAAAGGATCAAAATTAGATTATCCATTAATCACAAAGGCACAAGTACATCCACTTCAGAAGACACTGAAGCTGAATCCATATTCATACCTAAACCAGGATAAATTCCAAACAGGACAAAATAAAACTATAACAGAATAGTACTAAAAGAAACTATGGGTGAATGATTTCATGAGCTTAGAGTGTGGAAGCTTTTTTTTTTTTAAAAAAAAAAAACAACTGTAGCAGAAATCCCCCCAAATAACAGAATATCTCAACTACTTATAAACCTATTCACATGGGGGAAAAAAAAAAACCTCAATAAAGAAAATCAAATGACAAACCAGAAAAAATGTTTGAGCCTAAATCACAAAAAGTTCCCTTAAATATATAAAGAGTTTCCATAAATCAAAAAAAACAAACTCAATAGAGAAGTAGATATAGAATCGGAACAGACAATTCACAGAAAAATAAACACTAGAAAAGACCGTCAACCTCACTCTTAATAAGATGGAGTACTGTACTTGTATAGGATGTAAGGAAATAGGCACTCAACAGTCACCGATGGTGACTGTACGCAGGGATCGGTGTATACGTACATCGGTGTATACGTACATTGGTGTATATATGCAGGGAAACCAGAAACATCTTTCAAATTGATAAATACACATACTTTCTAATCCAGAAGATGTAATTCTATAGTTCTACTCACACATGTGAAATTATATACGCACAAGTTTGTAGCATTATTTTTAACAGCAAATGATGATCCATTAATAGGGACCTAGTTAAATATGGTATATTCATAAAAAGGAATACCTTTTAAATATAAAAAAGAATGAGAAAGTCCTAATATCAACATGGAAAGATGCCTAAAATGTATCTTTGAAACATAAAAAGCAGCACATATGCTATTATGTTTATAAATATATTTGTATTTTTTGTATATCTATAATGTATCTCTGGAAAGATACAAACTCTGATGACATGGGAGTCTGGAAGGAGGGGACCCAAACCAGAAGGGAGATTTTATTGTGTATACCCCTTGGTTTACCACTGGAATTCTGTCAATGCATTACTACTCAAAAAATAAATACTAAAAACTGTTGTATAATACTTTACAAAGAGTGAGTTCTTTTTGTTGCATTTTTGGTATTTATAACTATTCCTTAAGAATATTTTAAGAGTAAACATTCCTAAGTGTTTAAGTAAATGACTCAACTAAGCAACTATTGCAGAATACTTTGACAAAAACATTAAATACGGCTTCTTTTTGTCTCTACCTTAAGAGGATAGGCACATACCTGTGCTGAGAGGAGAACAAACTTCTTGGGAGGCAACATGTGCTGCTGTACAACAACTGGTGAGTCAGTTATTGGAATATGATCCTTATTTAAGGGTGTGATAATCTTATCTACTTTCAACTCATCTATTGCAGAAAGAGCCCAGGAATGACCATCAACACGAGTAGTCATCTATGTAGAAGAAATAAAGTTTTGTATACATATAATTAAAGTTACATAAAGCAACATCTTCTAAAAAGGATACGATCTTTGGATAAATGTAGGATTTAATAAATTAACAATACATTAGGATGAATATTCTCAAAAGTCAGTATTTAATTTTTTTAATACCTATTATTTTGATTGAGCATCTTCTATGATAATAAATAATCTTTACATACTAGAAGAAAAAGGCAAATTTTTCTTAAGATAAACTAAATATAGTATATACTATAACTACAATTTTTTCAATAACCAAAGACTATATACTTTCTACCTTTCCAGGGTGAACTGATCTACACTTAGGTTCAGTGCTCAAATTTCCTGACACATGGTTTTGCTCTCTTCTGAAGTTGTATTTGCTTTCTAAACTAAGATATTCTTTTTTAAAAAGTATCTTGGTCTTCTAAAATACTTTATTATAAAAAATTTAAAGCGTCAGTAAAATGTTGAAAGTACACTTTATGTCCATATGCCTGATACCCAGATTCAACCCAGATCAACTGATAGCATTTCGCCATATTTGGTTTCTTCTCTCTTTCTATATTTTTTGAATTACTGAACTATTTGAAAGTTATGAATATCATGTCACCACTAAATATTAATATATTTGCATGCATCTCTTAAAAATAAGGATGTCCTCTTACATAACCATAAAACTATTCTTACATGTAAGAATATTAACATTTCTCTAATACAATCTAATGCCCAGTCAGTACAGAATTTTTCCATTGTCCTAATGTCTTTTATAGCTGTATTGGAGAGACCAGAATTTGATTATTAATGTTCATGAGCTATATTTACATTTGTTTTTTAAGTCCACATTTGTTTGAGAACTCAAGCATACAGGTGAAGTGATATGATGTATTGACACTGAAGTTGCTCAGTCGTGTCCGACTCTTTGCAACCCCGTGAACTGTAGCCTACCAGGCTCCTCTGTCCATGGAATTTTCCAGGCAAGAGTACTGGAGTGGGTTGCCATTTCCTTCTCCAGATCTTCCCGACCCAGGGATCAAACCAAGGTCTCCAGCATTGTAGGTAGACGCTTTACCATCTGAGCCACTATGATGTATAGTACCTACTTTAAAAACAAAAACAAATAATAGCTAACATTTATCGAGTACTTCCTATGTGCCAGATAGCATTTTGAGCACCCTGAACACATGAACTCATTTAATCCCACTTTCACCCCGTAGAGGTAGGTATCACTAATATTAAAACTACTACAGATGAGGAAATTGAGGGCCAGAGACATATTAAATCCTTTGAGTCAATGCCCTGAGAAAAAGGAGCCAGATTTCAAACCTGCACCCTCTAACACTGTGCTCCCATCAAGACAGGGTTTATATCTTCCTGAGTTCTGAATCCTTACAGTCTATCACAGAATGAGGCATACACTATGTGCTCAGTAAACCCTAAAAGATAAAGAAAAGAATTTGAGAAAGGTGCTCCTTGTCTCTATTCCTACTTGCCTTTACCCCAGTTGCTTAGGCCACATCAGAAACTTGGAAGAGCCCATTCAAACCATGTTGCCCCTTCCCAGGATTGTGGTCTTCCTCCAGCCATCGACACCTTTTCCCACTTCCCCTGACAAAAGGATTCAGTTTGAGAATAACCAAAAGCAGCCAGTGACAACTAGAGCCTAAATGCCTATAAAGAGATGGCTCCAAAAAGACTCTCAGACATTCAGACCCTAGTGGGGGTTGGTTGATCTGCTTTGATCAGCAGCCTCCAGGTGCAGGTTACAAGAGCTATGCAAGGTCATCTAGGAGGACAGATGGAAGTGGAACAGGGGACACTCAGAGGAGTGAGCATCTCTGGCCTCTTCTCAGCACCTTCTGGGCTGGGATGAGTGGCCCAGGTGTGGGGCTGGGCCAGGATAGGCAGGGCCACATCTTTCTCCCAGGACCTCTCCATTGACTTCATGGAGTATGTGCTAATATTTACTTTTAAAACACAATTATGTGTTTGTGTATATACATTTGTATATGTGGGAAAAAGAGATCAAACAAGATGGAGTGAAGGGGTAATTCCTTAATGTGGGGTTCAGTTTACCATTCTATTTTTGAATGTTTGAAATTTTCTATAATTAAAAGAAAAAAATTAAATATTTAGATGGAACTACAATTAAAGAGATCATAAGAATAAAATTCTAAGTCATAACTAAAATAGATGGTCACATAATAACTAAAAATATAATATATTCAAATGGGACAAAGATAATTTCAGAAAGATGTAGGTATTTTCAGGTACCTTATAAAAATATTCTAAATGGGTTCCAATGTTTTCTTTAAAGATTTTTTTACTGAGTACCATACTGACCTCATCTTAGGAAAAACAAAGAACTAACAGTATATACTTCTTTTCAGTAAGACTGCTAATCATATAAGATTATTAGAAGCAAACAGTAATGAATTAAAAGATAAAGCTTCTCACAATTTTGTTTTTCATTTAAAATTATGTAAAACATTCTTTAAAGTCTCTCAAGATAACTCACCTGAGTTTCCATCATTGGCTTTTGGAAAGGAAATGTATCATGGTTGACACACCACAAAATATCATTATCTTCATTTTCTGAGGCTGCCATCAGCAGAATACCTAAAAGTTTAATACATAAAATCTCATTATAGGATGTCAAATACACCTCCACAATAATCGTAACAACGTTAGTAACATTAGTATGGATACATAAATATATATATAAATCTTTATAAGTAAATAAGTTACAAAATAAACAAAAAATAAATCCTCTAAAAGGACATATAATCAGTGCTAGGGTAGCATCACTAAATGTTCTAGACTGTAAACATTTTTTTCAGATAAATACAACTTATTTGTACATTTCTAAAGTTAGTATATGTTTACAATAAGCTTATTAATTATATTTTTTAAAAGTATTTAGTACATAAAAAATTGTTGACTTACAATCAATGGTATGTAATATTCAAAATCATGTACTGGTTAATTCAAATACTCCATGAATAAAAATGATGAAGTTACTAGTGGAATGGCAGAGATAAATGTACTATGAAAGAATAATCTAAGCAATATTAGCTGACATTATAGTTTGGTTTTGAAATATGCTTTTCTAAGCTCAGTTCCAATTCCACCCACTAATTCGCTCCCTTCATTCTGAGTTTAGTGATATTAATCTTGAGTCCACTGGCTGACTATAGGTGATGGGATCCTACTTAATTATTAAGCTATGTAACTACCTTGTAAAAAATTGAGAACAGTTTATATCAAGTAGCAAGAAAATGTTTTCTTAAAATTAGTGTATAAGGTTTGAAAAACTGAAATTTGATTGTATCATGCACATAACTGAAACCACATTTTCCCTCAATAGATTTCTAGCTTTAAAACTTAATTCTGTTTATGATGGCATCAAAAATAATACTTTAAAATACACTGAAGAAGTGCAAAATTTGTATAGTTTCTTACACATTACTATAAAAAATTAAAGCGGGTATAATAGAAAGATATCCCACATTTATGGATTTGAAGGCAATATTTATAGGATGGGAATACCCCCCAAATTGATCTGTATTTTCAACAATCAAAATCCCATCTGCTTTTTTTTAGTTGCAGAATTGACAGACTGATTCTAAAATATTTATGAGAAAGAGTTCTAGAATAGTCAAAAGAATCTTGAAAAAAAAAATGTTGAAATGGGAATTTTTAAACTTATGACAAAGCAATAGTAATCACAGTGGGATATTGGCATAAGGATGGCAAAAGGACTTCTTATTAGGAACTCTTTACCCATTAGCAGCAGAGTGACTGCTAATGATGAAACATTAGGAGTGATGAAAACATTCTGAAATTAGATAATAGTGATGGTTATACAACTCTGTGAATAATCTAAACCCTATCAGAATGTACACTTTAAAAGGCTCAATTTTATGGTATGTAAAAACTGTATTTCAATAATATGCTATGAAGCTGCATGTTACAATATATTTGAAAAAATTCCATTTGTAAAGGCAAGTTTCATTTGGGTGTTGAAAAAATAAAATATTAGAAGACACAGTAGAATAAGTATAAAAAAAGGCTTTAAAATTATTATAAAATCAAAATAAACTAACAAATGCTTTCTCACATTGGAGAAAAGCACACACAGGTTTTTCTAGTTTTGATGTTTAACTAGAATCTCATTTTTTAAAGTTAATTATGAATCCAAGAGTTCATCATCAAAATTTCATATTCCTGGATGCAAAATTCTCCATATCCATGAAGATATGGAAAAATGGTATCAGAAAAGTCATTCAAGTTTTCCTAACCATCCTCAAAAAACAAAGTTCAAAGTCTGTTACAATGGATATAACACTGATTTTGACCAGTGAGTTCATATACAAGTACTTTTAAAGTTCCAAACAACTTAAAAAGTACTTAAATATTAAAAACTACAGTGTGTGTATACATATATATATATATGAATGTCATATGTCAATGAAAAAATGGACATTGATAAAATTTGAAATAAAAGCTAATTAAAAAAACAGATACAAAAACTGGATAAAAAAAATCCAAAATTTTCTGAATTTTATTGGAAGTTTCCTTATTTTCAAATGCCTCACAAGGCAATCTAATTCTAAAAACTTTAAGCATCTAATACTCCATCTGACAGTATTTCAGAATTTACCTTTACTATAAAGAGCTTTATGTACTTTTGAAGGCTTTTCCACAGTTGAAGATGCAGAGAATCCAGGAGGTAGGCGGACGTGGACCAGTGTCAATGTATTTGGTCGTGCCGATGGCTGTCTGAATGGACAAGTGCTGAAATACAGCCTTACACCTGATCATGGAATAAAATTATCCATCATTAACAGGAAATAAAAGATGCAAGGTACACATGGTATTGAAACAACTCCACAGACAAATAGAATTCTGTTAAAGTCAGATCTCATTTTCCTGACTGATCTTAAATCACCAAGCATTCTACTAGCTGGAGTGGTTTCTAAGACAACACCACTTCGAACTGGGAGATAAATCAACACATTTCACCAGAAAGAGTCTACAACTTTAAGACCAGACTCTGTCACTAAGTATTAGCCACTTTACCTTTCAGGCCTGGTTTTACATCCATAAAATCAGAAGACAGAGCCTGAGGAATCTTCTGATTTTTCAAAAGCCTTCATTTTATGCATTATTAATATTGCTTGACAAAACTGATACAGAAATAGAAACACATTTCCAGTCATACATTTCCAAACCTGAAGATTGTAAAGTTATCACAGTAATAGCATACAAATAAATAAAACAACATACCTGCATGTGTGACAGCCAGTAACTGACAGTCCAGTGATTCGGAGTTTTCAATCACTGCTATTTGAACAATTGGTTTAAAAACAGAACGATCTATGGTCCTAGAAGAAAGAAAAGCTGAACTTTATGTTTTAAATGTATCTACTAAATTACCAGGAACACATTCCACCAGGATTCTTACATGTTTAAATATGCTAAAATAGTTTAAGACTAGTTTTTAGAAAGCAATGCAACAGCAGCAAGAACTAACAAAAACCCTCAATTCTGTGTTTTTCATACTAACAATGTTAAGAGTGATCCTTTTTTCAAAGACCATAAGAGAAGGCTAAGTCCACTGGGTAAGTGGTTCAACAAGTTGTTCTTAGAGCATTAAAATATCACTGCAAAGGGGAACAAGTGAACCTTTATAATGGAGAGCTCTGGTGAATACCATCTTAATCAAGTGTTAATCAATCAATAGGAAAATTGGAAAAAAAAAAACCAAACTGGTATTCTGTGCCTCAATGTAATGCTCTATGAAGTTCACATCATGTAATACTAGTTAAAACACTATTACCCTGAATCTATAAACAAGGGGAAAATAAGACAGATTCAGAAACTGGGATATGCTACTAATAACTTTCCCGTCCCTCCCTCCTAAATGTTAACATTTGAAAAGGGCAGTAAGACGTCTGTTTTATATTAAAGAGACAAACTAATGACGAATGTAGCTCACGAGCTATGACTGAATGTGGAGAAAAATGTAAAGAAAAACAGCTATGAAAGATGTGGGAGACAATTTTAATATGGACTATACAATTAGAACATTATAAAATTATTCATTTTTTAGATGTGATAATGGTAATACAGTATATAAGAGCTTAGGATATGGAAAGTGAAGGAGCTAAGGATGAAAGGCATATAGGTCATGTGTATGTGTGTGTTTGTGTGTGTGTGCACACGCTCAGTCCTATCTGACTCTTTGTAACCCAATGGACTGTAGTCCACCCGGCTCCTCTGCCCATGGGACTCTCCAGGCAAGAATACTGGAGTGGGTTTCCATTTCCTCCTCCAGGGGATCTTCCTCACCCAAGGATTGAACTTGCGTCTCCTGCATTGGCATGTGGGTTCTTTACTACTAGTGCTACCTGGGAAGCCCCCATATAGGTGAAAACAGTGAGCAAATTAAGCAAAATGTTAACAGCTGGTACATTTAGATAAAGGGTATATCAGTGTTTATCATGCATTTTTTTTCATTTTTCTGTGAATTTGAAAAACTCTCCCCCAAAAAAACTGGGAGGAAAAAAAGGAAACTCTTCCTTTTAAATTGTCTGCCTAAAGAATTTCTTGGTCATTGAAGAGCAAAGAAAACATGCTATCACTAGGCTATCTGACCGCAGCAGTGACCCAGACACACAGACAACAGAAGCTGAAAAGGGAGGTGTTACGTGAAGAAAATTGCTGCTAAGTCAGTTGTGACATGTGCAAACAGCAGAGTACAGTGTCTGAAGACTTGGCTTTTAGGCTGGGTCCCAGCACTTATTTAGGAGTTTAGACCTCAGGCAAATTGTAACGGCTCTTAGTTTCAATTTCCCCAAGAAGACAGTGGGTATAATACAATTCTGAAATTCTGTGTTCCCAAATGGTACATGTGTCACTTATCAGACCAACAAAACTACTATGTAGATGTGTTAAAAGGGTGGAGTATTTACATACAGGGAAACACTTTGAGATTTCTGGTTTTCTAGTCATAGTATCTGTAATGCCTGCACAGACCATTCAGAACATAATTTAAAACTCCAAGGAAAAACACAGGTCAAGGTATTCTTTTCACTGAAAAACCAGTCCACCTTATGTTTCAAACCATCCAACTTAAGAACAAAAGGAAGCATCTCTAAGAACTGTTTCAAACATAAAATAGAATGTCATTTCCTCCCACATTCCTTACCTTCTAGAGATATTTTGAAGAGGGAGTAGTTTTAGTATACTGCATATAACTAATATAGTTATGCCCACAAATAAAATGTCTGACAATAAGTTACATATTACCTAGCAATATTACCAGCAGCAGAGACAATAGAATTCTGTGACACTGAAGCAACTCTGTTCATTCCTTGTCCATCATGGCCCAAATCATACACCTGTGAATAAAAAATTAAACCCACTTAAACATGATTATAAACTACATACATTTTACAAATGATCTTTTAAATAAACTTTTCCTTTTTAGAAATCCTTTAATTCTGCTACTTCATCTAGGTAGGAAAACATTCAGAGATTTACAATTTCATAAAATTAGTGCCCTAAGAAGTGGTTTGGGATTTTTTTTTTAAAGCACACACTTCATAAGCAAAGCCAAGAGTGACTAGGTCTTCTTTCTTAAAAACAGGGATGTTCTTCCGCTTTTATATGCTGGCAAAATATTAATCTTACCTGTATGACTCCTTTCTCAGATCGTGTATATAAAATATTTCTTGAATTATCAACTGCAATTTGAACAATTGGATCTAAAATAAAATGAAAAAAAAAAAAAACCCAGTAATTAACAAATCAAACAGAGTAGCTGCTTACAGCAAATTAAAACTGCTGTTTTGTAGCTAAGTCTTAGGAAAGTTACACCAGAACAAAGCTAGGAAGCATTTAGGTTAGACATCATATGAAAAAAAAAAAAGGCAAATATCAAATACTGTGACTGGGCTAACAGCATCATAAATAAGTTTTTCTGTCTTCTAAATTAAGTTTTTAAGCCAAACCAAAACCCGGTTTCAAATTACTCCTTCCTTTAACAAACATTTAATGAACATTTAGTTTACTATATGCTAAAAACAAGTAAAATAGTTCTACCTGGTCTATTCCTTCCAGAAATTTCTAATATATCATTGTTCAAAATAATTTAAAAATTCAATCATATTAACATTTTTAGGTGCTTTTATCTTACCTTACTGAAGCATTTTAAAATTACTTTACCTGACTATATCTCATTAAAAACTCAGATATATTCATTTTCTGCTGGGAATTTCTTTTAGAGGGGCAAAACATGTATTAAATGTCGGAATGTTTAACTGTCTCACATAGAGAAAGAGTTATGTTTGGTTTAAGTACACATAGCTGTAGTAGACACATGTTCGAAGGTGCTACATTTATAGGAATTTGGGAATAAAATTCATGCTGTCTCTATGTTTTATCATCCCTTCTCCCCTTTAAAAGACCATATAAATATACAACAAACTCTATTTAATAAGGGCTGTTTCAATTAAGATTGAGAATTTCTTTAAGAAAATGTTAGGTCAGTAATTTGTTAAAATTTTTTGTTTGCCAAATTTATTTTCTACTTACCATCTTCTGAGAATGTGAACTGTAGTAATGAAGGAACAAGGAAAGAAAGTGGGCTCTTTGAGTGGTTTATCTTCCTACATCTCTGGCTAAACCAACCTGCTTCTGCCTTAAAAGATAAAAATGCAAGAAGACTTGTAAATGTAGGTAGGTACCCCCATCACAGCAACAGTATACCCGTTTACAAGCATTCTCAAACCTTAGTGAAATGCCAATAACTGTAAATAAAGACATACTACTCAAAGTAAGTACTGAGCTTAGTCCTGTAATTAAAAATTTTTAAATGTATTTAACTAAAATCACTGCTCTCAATTAAAGCAGCTATGTCTATTCCAGCAACCTCAACACTGCCATGTTAGTAAATTCACTTTATCTTAAAAGTTTCTATTTGAAAGCAAGCAAGGAAATAATAGCCATAGTTAATAAGGGTCAAAAGTACATAGGATAGAGGTATTTTTATCTCTTCCCACTACTGCTAAATGGAAATTTTAAAAACAGTAGCCACCACCACCATAATCTACAGCCAGCCCCTCAGTCATCGAGTTTTGCCATCCTTAAATCTGTAACAGAACTCTTCTGTAAAGTGAACAAAACCAAGAGAAATTGGGTAAGGAAGAGATACAATGTAACATAAAAAACTAACCTCAGTTCTAATCCTATCTCTGCCATGAATTAGCTGTATGACTATGAGAACATTTGTCATGTCAGTTTCCTACCCTTTAACTTATGAAAAAGGCGACAATATAGTTAAAGGGGGGGTGGAAAAGCAACTGCAGCAAAGACATTTCAGAGTAGAGAGAACACAAATGATCAAAAACACATGAAAAAATGCTCAACCCAGCTAGTAATAAAAACACAATTTTCTTCTGATAGGTCAAAGTTAGTAAGTTTGAAAATACCAGTGTTACAGTGAGGAGAGAAGGGAAAGGGATACAGTCAGTCTACAACTCCTAACAGGGAATAAGGAAAACATAAAAGTTGAAATACATATACATGACAACACAACTATCAGAATTCTAAGTCTCTACACCAGAAAATATCTACACATCTGTTCAAGGAGGGTTGCAGAAGAACACTTATTATATCATTATTTGTGAAACATGTAAAAAAAAACCTAGAAGTCCATCAAGAAAAGAGCTGTTAAATAAATCATGTACATTCACTTTATGGACAATCATGCACCAATCACAAAGGGTAACATCTCTCTATCTACCGGATACTGACAAGGAAAGACTTTCAAGACAAAATTAAATGAAAAAAGCCAATTATGGGGAATTCCCTGGCAGGGCAGTAGTTAGAACTTGGGCACTTTGACTCCTGGGGTTGGTTTTACTCCCTGACTGGGGAACTAAGATCCCGCAAGCCATGTGACTTGGCAAAAAAACAACAAAGAAAAAAAGAAAAATGTCAATTATGAAACAAAACATAAGCAATAATCCAAGTAAAAACATATACAGAAGTACATATATGTTTGTACGTGTGTATACACACAAATACATACGCATAGATATTTAAAAACATATTTATAGGTATTCAAACAGAGAAGGCAATGCCAACCCACTCTAGTACTCAAAGATCTTATATATCATGTTCTACAAAAACATATAAAGAATTAATAATGGCTGTTACCTCTGGGGAGAGGACTGGGTTTTATAGGTAGAGTGTAGCCGTGAAGGACTACAACTTAAACTGTATGTTTGACCACTTTCCATAAGAATATATTAATGTACTTATATAATTAGAAAATAAAGACAAAAGCTTATCAATCCATACCCCATCAAGAGGGAGTGAAAAAAAATGTTTAAAATAAATGCCAGACTTACTTGATATGCTACTTCATATAAACAGCCATCCTTTCCAGCCAAGAAAATTCTGCCATTATCAGTGGAAGTTATTGTTAAAAGGTAGGTATTATCAGTAGGAAGAGAATATAAGGGATCTGGAAGCAACTGCATTCCACCACACATACTGTCATTGAGAACTCCAGAACCTATTTTTTTAAAGGGAGAATATAGGAATCACTTTACAAACTCTAAAAGTTTCACACAATCAGTGTATTGTCTTCAGAATTAATATTTTTACTGAGTTCACGATATGCTAAAAAACTTCAAAAATGTATGTAAAATGTACATTTTAAAATTACTATAGTCTGATATAAACAATTTTATGATTCTTGTTAAAATACAATCTTCAGTATGTATATATACCATATATAAAATACATAGCATATATATAGAAAACATAGTAAAACATCAAACAAAAAAATAAACCAAAGTATTAAATTTTGCAAAAAAAAAAAAAAACAAGGCTAGGGATATGGCAGTAATAATCATTTAATTATTTTTTTAATTGCTTAACCTCCCAATATTCATTCATTGGAGTCTCTGAAATTCAACATTATTTTACCTAAAATGTAACTAGAATGCAAAAGAAACCACTGAATGTTTTTGCAATAAATTAATTGATAGCATCTTACTTTAAGGGAAAGAATAAAGTATATTTCTGTGTTCCATATGTTAAAATGGCCACTTAAATTAAAAAAAAAAAGAAATTGAAGGAGTTATTGAAAAATTACTAGTGGCAACTATTTCTCTTCTATTACCTTTCTTTTATATTGGACATTTTAGAAAGATACATTAACACGGCAAATAATCCAAAATAATTTTTTTGTGGAGTTACTAATCTGAAAGATATTATATCTATAGGAAAGTATTATTTTCCTAAGAGCAAATAGCTCAGAATGTTAACTTACTGAAAAAAAATTAAATGTCAATTATAATATTAAATTGGGCAACATATTTTTATTTAAAAAACACAACATGTGAGTTGCTATACCTGTTTGCAAATTAGTATAGCTGAGTCCAAGAATCACTATATCCACAGGGGTGGCCAAAACCAGGAGGTGTCGTACATGAGGTTGAAAGATGCCTAAGATAAAGTAAACATGAGTTAGGGACTATTTTCTGGAAAATACCCAACATTTAAGTATTAACAGAATATGGTTACTTTTAATATGAGCAAAGAATGGGACACAATTCAGTGACGAAATAACACAATAGATTAACTAGTATATGAAAGGTGTAAATCTAATTTAATTTTGATGCTAAAACATTACTGTGATCATTTAAATAAGCAAATAGTAATAAAAAAAAAAAACTTAGAAACAAACACTAGAGTATTTAATGATATTTAAATAAGGGTCCCAGGGACGGGGGAGCCTGGTGGGCTGCCATCCACAGGGTCACACAGAAGTCGGACACGACTGAAGCGACTTAGCAGCAGCAGCAAATGAGGGTTACATTATAAAACAGTTTAGGTTTATTAAAATTAAAAATTTCTGCTTCTATATTTATGTTCATAGCACTATTCACAAAACCCAAATGGTGAAAACAACTCAAGTGACTGTCAATTGATAAATGGATAAACAAAATGTAGTACGTATATATATTGGAATACTACTGGGCCGTAAAAAGGAAATTCTGACATATGCTCCAATAGTGATGAACCTTGAGGACATCATACTAAGTGAAACAAGCCAGTTACAAAAGATAATACTACATAATTCCACCCATATGAAGTTCATGGAATAATCAAATTCATAGACACAGAAATGAGTTTATAGATCAAGTAAGTTTCAGTATCACAGCCAGATAAATTCACAGATTCAGAGAAGGCATTAAACCAAGCATAAAATATTAAAATGTTAATTCATGCTAAACTACTGTTTAAATTTTAAAAGTCTGGAGTGGTATGAAATGGTATGTGTAATTATCACTCTCCAGAGATGGGAATACCAGACCACCTGACCTGCCTCTTGAGAAACCTATATGCAGGTCAGGAAGCAACAGTTAGAACTGGACATGGAACAGACTGGTTCCAAATAGGAAAAGGAGTACGTCAAGGCCGTATATTGTTACCCTGCTTATTTAACTTATATGCAGAGTACATCATGAGAAATGCTGGGCTGGAGGAAGTACAAGCTGGAATCAAGATTGCCGGGAAAAATATCAATCACCTCAGATATGCAGATGACACCATCCGTATAGCAGAAAGTGAAGAACTATAGAGCCTCTTGATGCAAGTGAAAGAGGAGAGTGAAAAAGTTGGCTTAAAGCTCAACATTCAGAAAACGAAGACCATGGCATCTGGTCCCATCACTTCACGGGAAATAGATGGGGAAACAGTGGAAATAGTGTCAAACTTTATTTTGGGGGGCTCCAAAATCACTGCAGATGGTGACTGCAGCCAGGAAATTAAAAGACGCTTACTCCTTGGAAGAACAGTTATGACCAACCTAGACAGCATATTCAAAAGCAGAGATATCACTTTGCCAACAAAGGTCTGTCTAGTCAAGGCTATGGTTTTTCCAGTGGTCATGTATGGATGTGAGAGTTGGACAGTGAAGAAAGCTGAGGGCTGAAGAATTGATGCGTTTGAACTGTGGTGTTGGAGAAGACTCTTGAGACTCCCTTGGACTGCAAGGAGATCCAACCAGTTCATCCTAAAGGAGATCAGTCCTGGGTGTTCTTTGGAAGGAGCGATGCTGAAGCTGAAACTCCAATACTCTGGCCACCTCATGCAAAGAGTTGACTCATTTGAAAAGACCCTGATGTTGGGAGGGATTGGGGGCAGAAGAAGGGGACGAGAGAGGATGAGATGGCTGGATGGCATCACTGGCTGGATGGCATCACCAACTCGATGGACATGAGTATGAGTGAACTCCGGGAGTTGGTGATGGACAGGGAGGCCTGGCGTGCTGTGATTCACGAGGTCGCAAAGAGTTAGACACGACTGAGCGACTGAACTGAAGTGAACTGAATAATATAATATCGAAAAATTAGTGTGTCACTGATAAGAATAAAAGCAAATGTATCTTATATTATGATAATGGACATCTCTGTATATGTGTTTGTTTGGGTATTAAATATAAGAAAACATAACAAAGCCTCTACCATCACTTGGTTTTACTTTCACTGATGAATACCAAGGGGGACAAAGGTCACAATTTTGTGTTTCAATATTCACATCAATAAAGCTGAAGGACAGACTGTTTACTTAATGACTTCAAAATATACCCAGTATTTCAGAATTTGATTTAAAGGAGCTTGAAATTTATGAAAATTTATCAAAGATAACACCTTTATTGTCATATCAAAGACCATCCCATTTCAATTTTGTACTGAAAATTACATTTGAGTAGAACAAAGTTTAACCATTTGTTTTAAGATGGACAATTAGTATTTATTAAGATAGAGGGCAGGAATAGCTGTTGACTTTCATATGAACAAGCTTTTCAATGAAGAAACAAAATACAGAAACATAGAGCACAGTAAAGGCTGCTATAAAATTCTATGTAAGGGAAATACACGTCCAATGCAATCACATAAAAACAGTGCATCAAACTGCACGTTCATATTTACGTGAATTAGTATAATTTCAAAATGGCTATATTTCAAATGACTACACTTCAAAAATTCCTACTAGGGTCTTGTAAACATGTAAATCTCATCTATTATTTCCTTCTGTAGGGAGATGTATTTTAAAGAGATGTATATTAAATTTAAATCAATCAATTCTGCTTGTCAGTAGCCATGATAAAACACCTAGTGTTCTGAAGACGAAATCTGTTTTAGGTTAAACAATGCTTGTGAATTCTCTTAGGATTTATTCTGTACTCTGTTCTCATGTCCATGGGCTACCAGGACTAAAAAAAATACACAGACTAAAAACGGTTTTTACATTATATTCAGGAATTATTGAAAAATGTATAATGAAAAAACCTTCAGGTAAATCAAGAAAGACTAACAAAACGCAAGATAAAACTGAAGAATTTAACAATTTTGAAGGCATACTCACTTATACTATAAAGTGAGTAAACTGTTAAATATTCCTAATCACTTTTTATATTTCTAATTAGAAGTAATTCAGAACAAAACTTCAACAGGAAATTTAGTACCTAAAATATGATCTCCAACAGTCCTAAAACATTTGGAATCCAAGGATATACAAACATAATTTCATCTTTCTGTTTTTAATTCTTACCAGGTTTTGGTTTCACAAGCCCCACAGCAAGAATAGTCTCACTAAGCCCATCAAAATAGGCAAGGTCTCCTCTGTCAATATTAGAAGAAAAACACGTTATACATAAAGAAAAGCTTTTATCTTATAATACTCTTTAAAACTATAGAATGTATACATATACAAAAAAGACTACAGAACCAGCAAACAGAACTGTTTCAGTGTCAAGAGCTAGGCACAAGGTCTGCCTAAAGCTACACATAAACCATGAAAAGGGGGAATGCTGGTTTCCACTCCAAATATCCTCCCCAGGTTTGCAAGTCTCCAGTAACAGCAATCTACTGCTGTGGCAGGGGCAAGAAGACCCTCTCAGAAGAATATACAGTAAGGCTGAACCACACTTTCCATGTGGGCAGGGACTACGCTTATCTTATTCAATACTGTTCAAATGGTATCAATGGTATCTGATCCATGATAAGCTTAATGTAGTTGTTAAATGGGTATGTTAGATGTCAACAGAAATATAAAAATTTTCATTAACATGAAAACCCTCTTTAACTAAATTATTCTCACATCTATATATTTCGTAATTTTTTTTTTTAGATTTTCTTGAAGAGATCAATGCCTAAATTAAGAGGTTCTATTCTTTAGTGCAAAAATGAATACGTATGTGTAATACAGCAAACTGGGGCAACATGCATGATACATGAAGAATCATCACAATATTATATCACTGCTATTATGACATATACCATTTCAACAATAAAAATAGCTAGGAAAAGTTTAAATTAAGGAAGAAAAAAAACCCATCCAACAAAATTGGTTAACTTGTAAGTTCTCAAGTAGTATCAGTTTTGATTCAATGACACTGTATGTGTGTTTCTAGCAAGTACATTACTTAGGAGCAAGAATAACAGCTATATATAAAGAACTTTCTCTGGTTATCTTGTCTTTCACCTAAAGATAATGTGATGGAGAAACGGAAGACAAAAATTTTTCCCAAGTAGCCAAGAGTAAAAGTCAGATCAGGGCTTTCCTGGTGGCTCAGTGGTAAAGAATCCATCAGCCAATGCAGGAGACACAGGTTTGATCCCTCATCTGGGAAGACCGCACACGCCATGGAGCAATAAAGCCCATGCGCCACAATGATTGAGCCTGTGCTCTGAGCCTGGGAGTGGCAATTACTGCCACCCACATGCACCAGAGCCTGTGCTCTGCAACAAGAGAAGCCACTGCAATGAGAACCCCGCATACTGTAACTAAAGAAGGCCCCATTCCCCGCAACTAAAGAAAAGGCCTTTGAAGCAATAGACCCAGCACAGCCAAAAAAAAAAAATGCAGATCAATAAACTTTAAGAATGCTTTTGGGGCTTCACTCAGACCCTTTTATATACATTTAATTTACACAAGGTCAAGCCCACAGAACAACAACACAACTGCTAAGATAAACTAACATCCTGCCCCTCCACATAGATATGCAGGGAAAACAGGTCTTTCAAAATGTCAAAAAAAAAAAAAAAAAAAAAAAATATAACCCATCTCAAAAAAAATCACTGATAGACTATCTTTACTACAAGGTATCAGTTTGGGAAACAGACTCCTACTCAGAGTGGTACCCAGATCCCCAGCATCACCTGGGAGTTTGTTACAAATGCACATCCCTAGGTCTTACTCAGAATGACCAGAACATAATCCACATTTTAACCCCATCCCCAGGTATTATGTACACTGAGAAGCACTGACTTGGATGAAAGATAAGCCAGGCAGCTTCTAATGAGTAGACTACTAGTTGCAATAAAGATAATTTAAATTCTAATCATGCTAAAGCAAACCAGCCATAAATACATACCCGTCTTCGTAGTTCCACATGAATATGTCACTGTCGATGGTGAGCCAGGCTCTACTGATGGGCGGGAACACGCCCATCATGCAGTTACACTGCATGTCTGAGGCGGTACGGATGTAAGGAAGGATGACTCCACCCCCCTGCCTCAGACTTGTCTCACAAGATTTTGTTTTAAAATCATGTATATCCACATAATTAAAAAACCATGATCTACTCACTCTTCAATAGAAAGAGCAAATGAAACATCTTTATTTCCAAAGAGTTTAATGAAAGCCATAGTGTATGACGGAAATACTTATAATTTATTGTTTCTAAATAGGCTACCTGCCATTTAAAACATACACAAAATAACAAATGTCTTTTGCCATTACTAACTTTAAAAAAATATTGATTCTGAGGAATATTGAGCTGACATTAAAAGCTGTTTTACTGGACCAGTTTTTCCAACTGTATGAGAGAGTGATAAAAAAACAAAACACACTTGGTAAGCTAAAGTCATAGCTAGGTGACAATCTATATATAATCCTCATAAAAATGGAAAAATAGACCAAGATTTATGTAATTATATGACAAACAACTGTGAAAACAAAATCATTTTCTAATTAAAGGAAATATGTTTTATGTTAACAGAGGATTAAAGAATATTAAGAAACTAAGCAAGAGAAGAGTGAAAGATAAGATGTATCATATATTTAGTAACACTATTTTACTAAGTCTCAGAGAGACAATGAAAATTAAAGGGAAAATATCAATTAGATTTTACTCTATTTATTTACTCAATTTTTCTATTTATTTTTACATTTTCCATAATTTTTCATTTCTTTTCTATGTCACATTATATTGAAGCATGAAACCCTTTCACCCTCAATAGATTAACATACTTTTGAAAGTCTTAAATTTTTTATATAGGATCTTGATGTCTTTATCATGAGTTACAGATTGATTTTTATAAAAGCTTCCCAGCAAATAACTCTATAGTCCTTTTATAGGGTATGCTACAGTTTAAGAAAAGCAAATAAAATCTTACTTTTAGAAGATAAGAAATCTCCTCTAACTTCTCAGTCTATGAAGAAGGCATTAGTACTTCAGTTTCCTATATCCTTAGGTGCAGATTTTTATTATAATCCTTGGAAATGCAATCACTAATAAACTAAGACACCCCTAAGTGTGAAAACACACCAAAAGCTTTTTTGGGGGTATTTTCAGACATCATTCAAAAATGCAGAATTAATTGTAAACAATTCACTCTCCTCAATGTCCCTGAACAATTAAAATGTGACTCAATTTTCAACATTCAATTTTATTATGAACTTTTCTAGGCACATGGCAAACTACCCATGTACTTATAAGTATTTTAAATAAAATCCTTACATGAACTTGTACACGAAACACTAATTAGACACAAAACAAATACTGTAATAATGAGAACACTAATTTTTAAATATTTTAAATAGTTAACACAAAGGAATAGGATACGTCCAAACTGTTCAACAAGTTCAGGTGGGAGAGGAACTCTTCGGATGGAACTGATGTCTGGAAGGTTGGGTACTGACAGCAAGCCAGGTCCTTGCAGGGGATAATCCATATCTGACATGCCAGAAACAGTAGGATTATCTACAAAAAATAAAATGAGAAACAAAGCATTTATTTAAAATAACAACGTACTGGGCATCAAATGGGCAAGCAGAAGTACTGCAGGCTACAAAAATAAAATTGTGTGTCTGGTGGTTCTAAAGGTATATGGAGAAAAAAGAAGTTCTGATCTGACACAAAGGAGGCCTAAGGAATTCTAGTGTTGAGATGGGGTGCAATTCCTGGTTTCAACACTGAAAAGTCTTTAACAAAGACTTGTCTCTGCAAGAAAAGAAATGGTTAGTTCAATAATTTATAGTGTTTTTCTATTATTTTACTAATCTGAAATGGGAAAAAAATTATAAAACTGCTTTACAGATAAAAACAACTGTGGACAAACAAAATACTGACTGAGGAAAAAAAAGCATTTCCTTTCCCACTTAAAAACAACCCATGCCTTTTCCCATCACGCATTCCCCCATCCCCTCCTGTGTGCATGCTCAGCTGCATCCGACTCTGTAACCCCATAGACTGTAACGTGCCAGGATCCTCTGTCCATGGGATTCTCCCTGCAAGAAGACTGGAGTGGGTTGTCACGCCCTCCTCCAGGGGATTTTCCCAACCAAGAAATCGAACCCAAGTCTCCTGTCATTGCAGGTGGATTTTTTATCCGCTGAGCCACCTGGGAAGCCCCACCCCCTTCACCAATACAGGCACACTTCAGAAATGTTGTGGGTTTGGTTCCAGACCACTGCAATAAAATGAACATCCCTAGAAGGCGAGTCTCTTAAGTTTTTTGATTTTCCAGTGCATGTAAGTTATGTTTACACTATATTGAAGCTGAAGCATGCAACAGTATTGTTTTTTTAAAAAAACAATGTATACACCTTAACTTAAAAAATACTCTATTACTAAAAAATGCTAACCATCATCTGATAAGGCAGAGCTATCACAAACCAATTGTAAAAACACAAAACCAAAAATCTGGTATCTGCAAAGTGTAATAAAACAGAGCAATAAAATGAGGTATGTCTATAATACCACAAAAGCAGTATTTTATTGGGGGTGGGGGGGAAGGAATCAGACTACTCTATAAAGTGTTCTCAACTGGCAACTTTTCTCTTCCTCTAAAGCCCAGACACTAAGGGCAGGAGTGGGATGGTCTATTCCGTCCTAGTCCTGAACAAGGTGTTTTAGATCTGACTGATCATCTATTTTCTGCCTCTCTAAAGTACAAAGATGTCGGGGGGAAATGACATATAAAATAATTTTATGAAAAATTTAAAAATTTAAACAACTAGAGAACAAATTCAGTCAATCCTTATGTATTGAGTATCCAGCTTCAAAAATTACCAGTAATATGCCCAGTCATGTTTTATATATATCAGTCCTATCCACTTCTTCCCTAATGTATTTTTTGAAGCAAACTGCAGACATTCTATTTAATATTAAAATATAATTTTTTGAGACACTTCACTATTTTTTAATTTAAAAAGTCTTTTATTTTTGAACACCAAAAACATTTTGTAATGGGGTGTAGCGAATTAACAAGGTTGTGATAGCCTCAGGTGAACAGTGAAGGGACTCAGCCATACATTACACGTAGAACACTGTGCGTGTTAAATGGCAGTGGGAAAAAAATGGAATTGCGAAAGCCTACAGAAAGAAAGCGATATTTAATGGAGCCTGGAAGAACAGCTTATTAGGAAAAGAAGAAGAGTCTAGAAATGATGACGAATACATGAAAAATGAAAGAGGGGGTTTCTTATTATAGTAAATGTGTTAAATTCAGTATAACTGGAATAAGGATGTAAAGAATAGGATGGAAGAAGGAAAGATTTGGTTAGAGAGGTAGATGTATGTAAAGGTGGACAGGTTGAACTGGGGTGAGATATGAAGAGAAGACGAGAAGATATGCATTGTTTTCAGTTTGCTTTCAGAAATAAGGTCAAAGGGAGTGGTGCTGTTCAAAATGAGAGCTGCTAACAGGTCACTCAGTTCTTAAAAGACAAGCCCACGTGTGAGTAGCTGTCAGGAATAAATACTCCTTGCTTTGTTCCTGTCTTTTCTCTGATTTTAAGTCAATGAATTTTATTAAACTGCAGGAGCTGTCTTTTAGGTTTACATTGCAAATATTGTCGTTTTTTAGTTGCCAAGTCCGGTCTGTCTCCTTTGTGATCCCACTGACTGTAGCCTGCCAGGCTCCTCTGTCCCTGGGATTTCTCAAGCAAGAGCACTGTAGCCAGTGGCTAGTTCCTTCTCCAGAGGATCTGCCCAACCCAGAGATCAAACCCTCATCTCCTGCACTGGCAGGTGGATTCTTTACCATGGAGCCACCTGGGAATTATCCTGCTTAAAATATCTTGGTTCATGCTTGCCAAAACCTTGTGCTTATCTTATTTACTCTCCTCAACTTTTCTCCAATTTCCACCTCACACAAGGGTCACTTCTTTTCTAGCAACTTGTGTGATTCTATGTGCCTTGAGGAGCCTGACCTTAATTCAAAACCATTAAACAGAATATTGTACAGACACTTGTCTTTTAGTGGCACAAAATCTGCCCTACCCTCTCTGTTCACCCATCCTCACTCGTTTCCCTGTTCCCTTCCTTCACTCCGCTTGTAGTTCTTTTTCATACCCTTCAGCATTTCATATTACAGGAACGCTTCACATAACAAGACATATCTTTCAGCGAACATAGTAAATTTCCTAATTAACTTCGTTTGCTCTTCGGTTTTACTCCGATAGTGAAACGAGATATTAACAGATGAAACTTGGATCAGGTGATCCTCCTCATCCAGTCTTAGCGATAAACACCTGGAGGTAGTGAGAAGCTTATTAAGGTTAAAATATTTGCCTCTTTCTGCCTCAAATAGGGGCTTGCTCCTCGTTCCCAGCCTCTCAATTGCCTGTGATGAAGGGCGAGAGAAGGAAAAAATTGAAAATGGGCTCTTTTCCCCCTTTAGGGCTTCTCTTGTGGCTCAGACGGTAATGAGTGTGTCTGCAAAGAGGGAGACCCTGGTTTGAGTCCTGGGTTGGGAAGATCCCCTGGAGAAGGGAATGGCAACCCACACGAGCGCCCTAAATCTCAGGATGTCTTCACCCATTCACCCTGGGGATGGGACCTATTTATGGAGTCAGATGAGAGTCCTTTGGGCTGAGACTGGGCAACGATCACTCACTTGGAGCAGACACCATGAGCAGCTCGGAAAGGTCCGGGTACATGCGGTCTTCTTGCAACTGACGGTCGATGAGCCGCCCCGCATTTTCCAAAGCTTCCTGCAGGGCTGCGGCCGACGTGGAGGCCGGCATCGCCGACCCCAGCAAAGAAGACGGCATATCGAAAACCGAAGACAACAGCGACCGAAGAAAGTCAAAAAGCAAGGAGAAATAAGACAAAACCCAAGAGGCTAGCTCAGCCCCAAAGCATAGAGCGCGCGCGCCAAACGAGCGCCTCGGCGCCAGTGCATGACGCACTTCCGGTTCATCGGGTGGGGAATTTGAAGCTTGCATTTAATTTGGCAGCTGGGAAGGGGAACTTGACAGAGGTGGGTGGACGTTAGGGGTGGAGCTAAGTGAGAGGGAGGTGGCTGTTTGGGGAGGCGGGGGGAAGTCGGTGTTGTCTTGGAGGAAGAGAGAGACGGAGGTGGAAGGGAAAAGGGGTGGGGCCAAGGGAAGGGGAGGGGCGGGAGGGGTGGAGAGGAGGGAGGGGTGGAGAGG